>NC_071977.1:8367390-8384186 GCF_026283585.1 Hylaeus volcanicus
CGATGCGGGGTCTATACGATTAACTCGACTCGTCGATTCTTCCCTCGCAGGTGGATCGGACACGTGGGGCATTGAAAATGTTCTTAATCGATGAAAATTGACGAAGTAAAATACTTGTGGTGAGATGTGGCTTTAACGACTTTGATTCGACAGATTTGAGGCGTTCAAATTGATAGCTCTGATTATCTTTGGAGTGCAATTGAGACGAAGAATTGTGTAGGAGTCCCTAGAAAAAGTCACGCTTCATTTGATTGATAAAGCTAAAGAGTCCCACCACGAAACCGATCTGGAAACCTGTCTCGAAATCCAAGACATGCCCCGAAAACCATAATGCTTCTCTCGCTCGGCATACTGTAATAATTCCCACGAAATTGAATTGCTCCTGACACAATCTAATTAACTCGTTGCCATCGTTTTTACCGCTGCGAGACAGCCGCGTCGGTAAACGAAATCGAATAGGGAATTGGATCGATTAGCAGAATCAGGGGATTATTCCTCCAACGGCTTAACCTGTTTCGTTACAGTCCAATTAATACCCGGCCACGAACCGATACGCTCGTAACGTGTCCATTAATTTTCATTATTTCGCTGGCAGTCGTTCCTCTCCTTTTTCCACGCGGAAAACGTAACTCGCGACTCTCGTGTCCCAACCGTAAGAAAACAGAAGAGTAGTAAATCCTCTATGGCCGAACATTTCTTCTGCAAACAACTTTCAAAACATTTACTTTGATGTTTGAGGTTGATGGTGCTGCCAACCGTCATCGATATTATTATTGGTTATCAGAGACATTGTATAATTAAGACGTATTCGTCAACTTGTGGAAAAAAAAACTAAAATTATTTGGTAAAATGTCGATACCCTCCCTTAAGGGTTAACCTACTCGACCAAGTTTCCCCGCTGGCAAACAAAATTCCTCGATTCTCCTATCGTTAAGCCAGGCACCAGTTCAGGATCAGCGCCCGCAACGTTCTGCATCCCGTGGCCCCGTTTTTCTCGGTTCCGTCAGGGCCTGTGTTGCGTGTTTGTAATTTCGTTTACACCGAAAAGCGGCGGTAAATCTGCGAGTTAATGAATTCAGCCGAGCGGCCGAGTCTCGCAAGATCCCACGCGACGCGAAGCCGTGGCCATTTAGAAGAGCGACGAGGCTGGCAGTGCCAGAGGTGGTTATTCGCGGTTATCTTTACGAGTCGAAGAGATACGCCTCCCTTGTCTTACTTGTCCCAAAGGCGGTGGCCGGGAAGGGTGGCCCCGCCAGGGCCAGGAAGTCGGCGTTAAATCTTTGCTGATGTCGAGCTTGCCACTGCCCCGAAACCCTGAGTCGTTCGTTATTCGTGTTAACATTATGATCATTGCAAGGCGAAACGTGTAATTTGGGATTAACGGACCACCGAGTGGTCGGGGGAGATCCAAACCGTGCCCCGAGGATCTCTCCTTTACCTTTGCAGGTTGTTATTCGATGCAACAGGGGGGATGCATCGCCGTCGGGCGGAATTTGCCCCCTCGTTTGATTTCTTGCGTTTACTTTAAGGAATAGATTGGAGAGTTATGTGGGGGTGCGTTAGACTCTGCTTTGCTTCATAGTGTGAGATTCATTTTTCTTTCAATTCAACTCTTTCTATTTCCTGACTATGTGTAAAGTACTTATTACAAATGTCATTTCACTCCTCCTTCGCATCCTCGAATATATAAATCACCTCGCACATCTCTTTAACAATTTAACCGACCGGTCTTGTTCTACATTAGGTCTATTTTAGGGACGCACTCCTGCATCGTATCTCAAAAGTGGTTCACTCCAATACCTTAAAATTTAATGTAGCGATTTCTGTACACTTAACTTCCGATTTTATTCCGACTATAAATTGTGCAGCCTGTTACACGTCCTATGTTTGCATAAACACTCTGACGGCAAGTGTCAATTAAATCTGTAAAGAATCGTGAAATACCTAATTGGGTTGTGTTAATGCTAGCGTAGATAAGTCGCCCAGGAACAGGTTGTCGTGTCCATGCCTCGCGGGAGTGATTTCTTGATTCGAGGCGGTTCCACCGCTCCGGTATGAACTAATAATGTTGCTTAGATAAACCTGTTCGACGTATTTATTACGCGGTGATATGCAAATCCCTCGTGGGACGATCGGTATTCGTTTGACAGAACGGGAATGTAAAATATTGATTTAATCAATCCAAGTCGTTAAAACACCGAGGCGCTTTTATTTCCTCGCAGCGCCACTCATTATCTTCGTCGAGGAACGCCCCCGTTCCCTTTTCTCGAATTATTTCACTCGGCGAAGAATAGAACGCTGGAACGAGACTCGAGGTGCACTGGGTGTCCGTGAAATATCCTCCTCATCCTTCGAAACACGAATTTTTTTTAGCTTTAAGGGGGGTGGAAATTTTCTAATCTTTTCTCGACCAAGGTCATTTGAAAAGGACCATCGGTGATCTCCAAATATCCTTGAAGATAACAACAGAACAAAAGATATTTTAGAAGATATTTCGAAAGATACACTCTTAAAAATATTTCCTGCCTTCAATCCTGTCAGAAGACGAAGACAGCAATCGAAAAGTGATCGAAATCTTCGATTGGCAAGGACGATGGCGTGCACCTGATTCGTCGCCAGAGGAGCAATACTTCCAGGTGCACCCGGTGCTTAATTTAAAGCCTGCCGCGCTTTTGCGTGAAAAATGTCGTCGAAGCATGGTCTGGATCTAGTAGAAGGGTGACCCCGACGCTGGCTGGGAGGAGTTAGCGTCTAAAAGGCCGTTACACAAAGCGGGATTCCCTTGAAAGGGTGTTGTTAAAACCTTCCTCCGTCGTGTAAGACAGCGCGCGTCGCCGCCTTTAATTAAACCCATAAATCAATGTCAATTAGTCCGGTCTCCGGCCGTCTCGTAATTAATTACAATTAACAATTAATAATAGAATAATTAGCGGCGGTGGAGAAAAGTTTGGCGAGTCATTGGCTTGGAGCCGCGTTCTCCTTCGGCGTAACCACCTGAACGACTTCTAATTAATCCCCACTTAAAATCAAAATTGACAAATAACAAATAACTCAAAAATTGTCGTTCTATATCGTTAACCCTGTTTTTCCTTTTTGTTTCAGGTAAGTCACGAGACATAAATGTATTCAAAGCTACTGGTCACGTAAGTGCCTCATCATAAGTATTTATCATAATTAATCATTAATATCGAAGCAGCATTGAGTTATCTCGTCGATAAATATACAATATTTCTTGGAACCTCAATTGCCCCCTTACAGTAGACTTACTTTAATATTCATCAATATTAGAGTTATACAAACATTGAATTATAATGTATGTCCTACTTTAAGGATGACTCAAACTCGCAATCTAGAAGTTGAATGAATCCCGTGACCTTGATAAAATATTTTACTTTTATCCACTCATAACCCATCGCCTGTGATCTTCTGTCATTCATCTTCCCAATTCGTACTAAACATTTATGCCTGTTCCTTGACCAAAAATGAATTCAAGAATAGACTCGATCGAGGAATGACGCGGACCATTCGCGTGATGTCGTCCTGGCGCGTTTTCTCGGGTATGGCGGCGCGATTTTCGGATAGTACCGATGAAATTCGAATAAATTTAATGGCAGGGCTTCGTGTCGGGGCTGAAGAGGCCCTACGGGCCTCACTAGGCGAGCAGGTGGCCGGTGTGGTGGGGCAGGAACGACCAGACTGACCGGTTTACATGGCTGGAGATCCGAGAACGCCTCTTACCTCAGGCCCTGAGAGCGAAAGAGGCGAAGAGAGGCGCATCCACAAGTCTCGAAGCCACCAGTTCAGGATCAACTCGACCTGAAAGAAGGAAAGGGGGGACGATTGTGAAGGCGCACGTGTTGGTACGTGCGTGAATCGAGAAAAGGTACGAAAGGGCAAAACGTGTGGACGAGCCAAGGATTTGAGACACGAATGAGTCCTCGACATTGTCGCCCCTTGATCGTCGTTGAGATGGTTTAAATCGCGCTTATTAGAGTTAGTGTCTGCATAGGGAAATTGACGTCGCGCGATTTGACGCTAGGAGGCATCTAGGTAATTTCACAAACCTGTTCATGTAAAATTTCAAAAGCCTCGATAGAGACCCAAGGATTCGAAATTCGATTCGGTTGATTGAAGGAGAATCTCGCGAACGTTGCTAACACTTGCTAAAAGGAAGCGCTGTTATTGTACGAGAAGATGAATAAAAGCAGCCCTGGAGAAAACAGATAAACAAATGGAATGCAATAGCAGAATAAATACAGAATAACAGAGGAATAAGAAAAATAGAATTCCGGGCTATCCACACAGCGGGGTTCTGTTTCTCCGTCGAAGCGTTCTCCATCTTCTATTCTCTTTCCCGCTTTTCTTTCAATTTTGCATTATGCTTGTATCGCGATGGGAAGACATAACGATGCAAATGCAACCCAGCGACGGACGCGATATGCCGAAGACGGAATACGAAACAGCAATGCAAACACACGTTACCGTTCATAATTATTCAAGAGAAAGCAAGAATTGCATTCTTTAATGCTATGCTCTATACAAGTTTATGGGACAGTATTTCCACTAAAGAACTAAAAAGATTAATTCTGAAAGTTAGGCATCGAAGGAGATGAATTTAAATGAAATTCATGAATTTTGATGAAGTTACAAAAATGAATACCACGATGGATATTTGATTATGGAACCTCCAATAGTCTAAGTAATATTAAATCCCATCAGGAATTTTCAAGAATATTTGTCTGGTAGTCAACGTGTTAAAGCCATCCTCGAGCAATATAAATTCAGTGCCTCTCAAAATTAAAACGAAGCACATTGTATAGAAAAAGCAAGAATATTTCCAGTGACATCTACACGAACGATCCTGAAGTACGCAATTATCAACGAGACGGGTCCAGTTCCTCGGCAATCGTCTGCTAGGGGTAGCCAAGAGTCGCGAACGGTCCGAGGGTCGATTACGATCGCGAATCGCGGTATCCGATCGATCGCCAGAAAGTGTTGGTCTAATTTGCAAAACGCTGCACTCGAGATGGGCGAGGTGGAACGCCGAGCACAGACAGATCATGTTAAGGAGGCTGAGTGGAATAAACAAACAAGACGTTCGAAAGGGCGGAAGGAGGAGAGTAAAGACGTCGATACAGAAGGAACGCTCGAGCAGCAGCCGAGGAGGATCGTGGGCTCAAGAATAGTAGAACGAGAGGATAGGGCAGGGCAGCGGCGGGACAGGGGGTGGCAACGAAATGGACGAGTCTTGTTGGGGGTTGAAAGGGGGCGAGCGAGAGGGTAAATCTTAAATAAAGTGATATGGAGTACTTTCGTATAAAAGCTCCATTTCCAGTGCTCCGCCGACGAATACCTTCAACACGGTTCCAGCGCGGAACTTTGTAAGGATTTCGTTCCTTGCATTGACCTCGTAAGGTATCCTTCCTTTCTGCGCGAGAGCTAATGTTTGCCCCGCTGCCACTTAAGAAATTAAATGACCGATCGCCCGGGGACGATGGATACGCTTCCATTAAGCTCTTTGTCGATCGAGTAATTCTCTTTCCCCCACCCACGCAACCTCAACGCTTTAATCTCGGCGCGGATCGAACGCTCGGTAGCCGCCGTTCCGCGGGACGTTACGGTTTCCAGACACGAGCCTCTTAAATATTTCTCTTCATGGAAAGTGTGGTGGTCCAGTTATCGTCACGGTTTTTGACAGAATTTCATTTATATATTCCAAGGGTCAGTACCTGTGCCCGAGGGCCACATCTGACCCTACCGGAAGCTGATGGGTTTAATAACTGATTATTAGTACCAGTTACCACAAGCCCCCTCCATTTTTACATTTTATCGGGGCAAGTAATTTGAGTCTCCGTAAAACTCTAGTTTCGAGTAATTGCAAGGAAGTTTGCTCTTGGGTCCTTTGCTACTGATGAAGTCTACGCCAAGTCGTATTATTTATTATTGAACCGAGAAAATGGTACACCTTCCTGTAATAATATAATCAGAAATCGGTGCAACTCTATGAGATTTACCGCGGCACGTTCTATCACACTTACCCGTGCTACCACATTCCCCTTAACCCGTGACTGATCTATCCTTCTCCCCGCGATACGTAATAATCATCATACATACCCGAGACCAGAAATCGGCCATCCATCGTCTGTCTCCCCAACGTCCATTCTCCAGCTGTCTCTTCGGCTCGTAAACGTCTCCTCGATCTCTCTCGGGTTGCTTACGTCTCCGTAGCCTTTATCTCCCGCGAGAGCGTTATTATCAGCGTCATCGGGCCGGGTGTGTACGTACACACGCGATCGGGTCCGAGTCGTCGCCAGTGGCCGCTCGTTAGGCCCACGGTCCTCGCATCTTTCTCATTACGTCTCCACACTTCTTTCCCTCGTTCCTTTTTTCCCCCGCGCCTCTCGAACTCCTGTTCCCTCTGCTGTGTTCCAACGGGTGGATTTTCTTCTTTCTTTTTTTATTTTTAATCCTCCTCCTTTCACGGCGTCGCTGCGTCGTGTCACTTGGCCCTGGGTAATTGATATCAGTACGCAGTATGCAAGCTCGGTGTAGCGTGGCGCGGTTTAATTGGGAAAAGGAGAGAGGGAGAGTGAGCCACGGAGCCGGCGAAACGACGGGGAGGTCGCCTCTTATTGGATCCGCCGAGAGGATTACTGTGTTATAAATACAGAGGGCCTGGCATTATTCGGGACCCCCGCTGCTAATTGGAGTAACTTTGCCTCCTCGAGCGCGATTGTTTACCGTCCCCGGGAACGCGAAGAGGGATTGACGCGTGTCAAGCCTTTGAAACGTCTGTTCTTTGCCCTGGCAAGAATAGCAATTATCGTGGAACGCCGTTCCAGGGCCGTATTCGACCGATGTCTCGAGGATCCGGGCCGAAATTGCCGTTTTTCAGGGTGTTCGGGAACGGCCAGTTTCATATTCAACGACTGGTCAGGGGAATGTCCTTTTCAGAGGGGGGTAGCGCGTGGGGGCGGACCTTATGCCCGGCCTTTATGAATAAAACAACATCGGTGGTTGCGGTAATTGGAGGGAACGGTTAATTGTTCTTTTCGTGCCACCGCTCGAGCGGCACCCGGGGGGCAGGAAGTGTCCGATACGCCGCGGGGAGTGGCGCGGTTCCTAAGGAAAGTGGTTTCGGGCTACCTAGGAGCGAATTATAAGCGGACGAGATTTAGGAAAGAGCTCCTCCTTGGAATGTATAATGGGAATCGAGTGGTCCGGGATTTCTCGATGCTGAATCGAAACAAATATAAAGACCGAGAGTGGTGGCTCCATCCCTATCGCGTATTATTCAAGGTGCATCGTGACGCTTCACCATCGGGCGACCATGAACCCTTACTTCGATCTTCTACAGCGCATAAAAACCGTAAGACTAAAACGTGCCGAGTTGATGCCACAGTTACATTCCACGTGTCGATATCTCTTTCCAATGTCTAAGGGCGTCCACTCCGTTTCGTCTCCCTACGAGTAATCCCGAAAAGCGAGCAGCCGGGCAGCGACACGATTCCGTGGAATCGGTTTTCGGGGCGGTATATTCGGTATAAACCGGGGCTTCGTTTTAATTAGCAGTAAACAGCCTCCATTAAGCCCGAAGCAGTAAATCACCTGCACTTATACCAGCCGAGGCTCTCTATCCCTCGGTGGTGCGAGGCGTCTTTGGCCGCTCGAGGAGCAAGGAGGACGCGAAACGGGAGAGGATTGAAGGAGGAAGGAAGAACACGACTAGAGGATCGGGCGATCGAGAGGGGGGGAGGTAGCGGAGGGGTGTACATTACATTTCAATTTGGATCCGTCCGTCCTTCTCGCGGGGAGCGTCGGAGACGAGCACTCTCAGGCGAGGACCAATGCGCTTCGCTCGAAACGTGGAGGTGGAAGCTTTCGAATTTTCCTGGTCCTCTAGCATCAGTACACCGGGAGACGCGGGTGAGGTCTTCTCCGTCCGCCACCTCCGTTCCCTCCAGCTCGTCGTGAAGAGACAATAGAAGCACGTGAAAGTTGCCGTCGCGCTTCACGGTTCCCGGAAGAAGCTACCGGAGCAGAGCTTATGTTTTAACTTCGATTATTGATTCCCACTGCCAGGGGCCGTTTTTCCCGTTCCCCGATGCGTCGCATCGATCCGCCTCTCCTGTCTCTGGCCGCGAGGTTCGGCGTTCTAATCTCGCCAGGGTGAACCCGTAGGCTGCGAGTGGGACGTCGACTTTTATTGCGCGGCAACGTGTGCGAGGTGATAGACATGAATCTCTAACGACGTTGGATGCTTTTCTTAGTCTCTTCAGCACGTTCCGTGCCAAGCCGTTTTTTCCCCGACTTGTCGCACAGGGCATTTGATAAGTAGTCAGGTTGTTTAGAGCACTTATCGCATCGTGTAGAATTAAATTTGTCTATTAATTTGTTTGTAAATTAAAATTGTGGTACACGTAGCACGGAATGTGTTAAAGTCAGAAAAACTAGGAAGATGGTATCAAAGGCATCCGATTGCCTCTTGCCGTTCTGTTGGAACACGAATCTATTCATAAATTCTTAAACGATTATCGAATAAATTCTTTGCCCAGAGATGAAACAAAATTCGCGATGGTCGCTGATCTTCCGCGAGAGATCAAGATGTTAAGGTCGTATTTAGGTCGCTCGTCCTTCCCAGGACGAAAGGAATGTGTCTGAATATCCTTGGGGGAGGCTTCGTCGCAATCGGCCCGATCGCAAAGTCTCGCAACGTAAACTGTCTCGCGGAGATCAATACAGAGAAAGAGAGAGACGGTGGGAAGGAGCGAAGCCGTGGAGGAAAAGAGAGGATGAAAGGTCGGTCTACTGCAAGTGAACCGAGGATATACGATCCTGCAACTTCATCTCGACCTCTTCCATGAGCTGGAGGTCGGAGGTCGAGGGCTTCGTCAAGTCAGGAACCCGTCGATCCAGTTTGTGCTCGGAATCACGGTCCCGTTTTCACCTCAAAACCCTTGAACTCGACCCGGGAACTGAGACGCGCGGCATCATTCCACGCACGTAACCGACGATGGAAAGCCTGAGTTCGTTCGTTTCGGAGTCGCCAACCTAAATGTACCTGTTCCTTTTGGAGCACGAGGCGAAAATTAAATTGGAATCGCTCGTTTGGCCTTTTGACGATTGTTTTCTGTTTTATCTATGTATAGAAAGAGAACACTTTTGTAACAGGTGTGTTCCACCGAGAGTAGATAGGTTAGCCTTCGTTTGGAAGGTCCTGTTTCTTTCCGTTTTGTGGCAGCGTCTCAGAAAACGTCGATGTAGAGAATTCTTATTACCAGAGAAATCGACGTGTTCGTAGAAAGAACGAGAAGAAGGAAGGCTCTCACAGGCCTTTCTCGGTTTATGCGGCCGCGTGGTTGCAATGGAGCCCTTTGTGAGCCTCTGGGGCCCAACAAACGGGCCTTTGTCCTCCACCAGAGTGGAGGAAGGGACCGTAGAATGGAAAACGTTCACTCGAACAAATCGAACCTATCGTTTGTTTAGTTTCGCGATTTCAAAGGTTACCCCTGCTCCAATTTTGTTAGTTCAGTTGGCTTCGGATGTTTTCAACTAGTAACGGGATCTCCACCTTTTTTCCATCCCCCATCTTTGTTTTAATTGACAAAATTTTAATCGATCAAATCACTTCTGTAGAGATCTAAAAACTACATGAAAAATTCCAATAATTAAACAGTTATGTTTTCCTAAAATCTAAATAAAAGTTCGTCAACACTTTTTTTGATCCTGTACCCGTGGTTATCCCCCTTAATGCTGCCCAGCTTTGTGACGCGTTCAAATTCCCCTACAGGCTACAGCGACATATTCGATTTCGATGTTACACCATTCCCGATGAATTTGTATTTCCAAATTCGTTGGGAATCCAGCGTCATTCGATTTCGGCGAAATCTATCGGCCTGTATCAGCTTCGATTAAAATTCCGCGACAGCCGCCTCGCTCGAGAGGTTTGATACGTTCGTGGATTTTCGAAACAAGCTTGTTCGAGTCGCGTGGTGCTTTGTTCGTGACTGAAGCTCGTCGTTAAGATCGTTTAGACACACATGGAATATATTTGCGATGAGTAATACATTTACAATTTGAGGAAAAAAATAGAGTTTCAAAGAATTCTCTACAATCCGTCAGATTTCGATGTTGGCCAACCCTAAATGATCGTTCTTCCTCCTCGAAAACGTTCCCCCAGTGCTAATCAATAAGCGACTTTTGAGGACGTTCGACGCAGTCTCTCGTTATCAGTATCGTAATTGATTGAATAACGATACCCGAGAATGCACCGTGCAGAAGCAAAGGACTCGTTATTAAAAAAAAAAGGGGGGGGGAAATACAACGGGAAGAGGAAAAAAATGGGAAAGCAACAAAGGACAGAGAGAGGGAAGGAAACGTCGTCCGCTTAATTCATTCCGCGTTTTATTAAACGGCGAAAACACAGCCGCTTTGTGCCGAGTAATAATTCACATGGGTTCATTGTTCTCGCTCGTTAAGATTTTCCTTTGAGACGACCGAATCTTTTGCATCGGCTCGTCCTTTAATTTAATGGCGTCTTCGTTAAATTACCGCGGCGCAAGAACAACATTATCAGATCTCTTGCTGCGCACCGAGACGCGATCAAAGTCTTTTTCCGCGAACCTCGCCGCACAGTCGCTGTGAAATCACCCCCGATCCTCGCCGTCGTGGTTTTTACGCCAGGAATCGACGGTTTTCGCGACCGAGAGAAGTTTGCCGAAACACGGGCGCATTTTCAAGTCGGATTATGTACCATTAGATACCGTGAAATTACACGAGGGGGGCTGATCCTGCTAAATATTCATTGGGAAACTCGCGAAATTCATTGGCGCAACTATCTTATGGTATTAAATCCTCCAGGTTGTCGAGGTTGTTTGTGACGTTACATGGCAATATCAGGGCGAATGGTTTTTGGGTTAAAATCGAACTTGTGTTTCGAGGGAGAGTAGCTTGAAACTTGGAGTTGTGTGTCTAGGAGGATCACGTAAATATTCAGGAACATATAGGGTCTGGAGTATTAAGGTTTGGATACGTCTACGGAGGGTTGAAGAAAAGGGATACAGAATTTGGTTCACCTGTTGGTCAAAATACGACTTTACTTGACTACTTTCAAAAAATACTACATTTTCGAGTACTAAATCATAAAAATGATCACAGCCACCCTTGACATCCCTAATGATATTCTAATATCTTCACCAATCTTTCAATGCAACTCCCAATCATTATTCCCAACACTGTATAGTATAAGACCCTAATAATCCATCGATTAAGTCAACGACAGATCCAAGAAAAATTCTCAAACATCCACGCCCCACCCTTTCCACACGTAGCTTCTTAACTTGAATCACCCTGTGAAAGTCCCATCGTAACTTTCTCTCGAGAAACGAGGTTCATCGATAAACAATGGACCGTCGCTAAGTCTGGCGCGAAACCCATCCCTATTATCCGCGTGTTATCGAAGCTGGAGCAGCGGGGGTAGGAGGAGGAGAGCGGCGTCGCGCCGAAAATCCCCCTCTCGCTCAACTTTCCAGCTCGTCGAGCCTCTCCGGCTGATAATTCCCTGCCCCCGAGGTTCGTCGCGACGTGACTGCGAGGACCCGTGCTAGGGGTGGTTGCAAGGGTGGTGTCTTTTCCCCGGGAGACCGCAAAATCCTCGCTCGGAAAATACAAGGCCACTCGAGCGTCCCGGTTGCGGAAGCACGCCGGAGTCCTGGCTGAGAATCGTGAGCGGCGTCGTCTTCCCAGCGAGCGCACGTGCTGCTAGCAAAGAGCAAGTTTCTTTCGTTAAAGGGGCGGCCTGTCGAGAGAGGGAAAGCCGGAGAGAGATAGAGATAAAGGAACGAGCAAGGAACGGCGGGGGGGAGGGTGTATCCACGGCCGATAATCCCTCCGGTGTTTTTCTTTTCCGTTCCCCGACCACGACCCACTTATCCCGGCATCGTAGAAGACCTCCAACCCTCTCTACGGCCCGTTTTATCGGGTGTCGCCGCGGGTTATCGTCGTGGTTGCTGCCACGGAGGGTGAAAAAGGGGTTGAGCTGCCGGGGCTGAAGCAGCAGCGCCCGGTAGTGTGAGGTTGCTACCACCTGTTGGCAGGACAACGTCTTAGCCACCCTACGCTCGGCAACCTCCAACCCCCGTCTTCACCCCATCCTCCTTCCCAGACACTCTCGTTTCCTTCTTCTTCGTCGTCGATTTCTTTTTTCCCTTAGCCCCGGTCTTCCTTTTGCATCGTTCTTCCCGCCATCCCTCTGCAACGCTCCCCCGACGTGGCGCGAGCCACGATTCTCGCGGAGCACGTTCTTCCTTCGGGGGCGGGAGGGACTTTCGGAGCGCAAATTAATGTCGAGCAACGTCGTGGGGTGGGAACCGTTTCGGGGGCTGGGGGCACGGTCGTTTGAAATTTCTGACACTCGGGGACGGAAGGGTTTCCGTAACGGGTTCCGGTGACTTCGATGGCTCGGGGTTTATTTCCCGAAAGAATCGCTGGGGTTAGTGATTTTTTGAAGGGTGAGTGGAGAAATACTAGAGTGAGTATTTCTTTTTTTAAGTTCATCAGTTTTTGAAGTTTTATCAGGTGTGAGTCTTTTTCATATGGCGAAGTTTTGCGAATTTCTGCCCAACATTAAATTTAATCATCGTGTCACTACTTTTGAAAATGAAAACCATGTAATGTGCCACAATATTGTATTACTATATAATACAAACTACAAACTAAGTTGACGACTTAGGCTGTATTTACACACACAAACACGCATATCGTAAACATATTAAGAGCCATCTACTTTTTGAAAAGTCCCCCAATTCCGTCATCCATCTAAAGTAATTATTATAACCCCTATTCAAATCAGTTACAGTAGGGCTTGCTTAAAAATAGTCGAAAGTGCCCGTCGAGATCCGATCTGCAATTATTTCGCGCGTAATTGAATTACCCTGTACGTCTAATTGAGACACGAGTATTTAGCATAGTCGGGACGGTGCTCCTGGTGTTCCATCAAGATCTATCAACCTGTTTGCGTCGGCGTGCTCACTGTTCTGTGTTCTGCGACGGAGAAATACGGCCAACGGGGTGGATGGGGCGGGGGGTCGAGGTGCCGTGGCCCGCTATGAGGTCCGGTAATGACACCACTCGCTTCTCCGCCGTTAGTATTTGACATTGCGACACGGTAATGCTCCTGTGCATCCCAGTCCGCAAATGGATCTTGACGGGACTAGAACGACCATGTCGCCTGATAAATGTTGCCTACGACTATTTTACGCGAGTGCTTTTCACGTGTGGAAAAAACACCGCCAGGCTAAATGAATAGTTGACAGTATCTGCAATTTTCTGGATATTTTTAAGCTCTAAATGTGGGTGTTTGCATTCGTTTTATTCGGGAGATGTTTGGGAAAGGCTTCGAGGCTTTTTGGGAAAGGTGTCTGCTTCCTCCTGGTGGTGAGGAAAACATAAAGGAGGTTTTCGGGTGGATGGTAAAAAGGTTGGAGGCAGAATAAGGAGAGAGGCAGGGTTGGTGAAGAGTTGGTGTGGTGATGAAGTGTAGAAATGAGAGAGGGGAAAGAGGTAGAGATCAGGTTAGAATGAGGATAGATTGAAGAAATGTTGTAAAAAGAAACTGTATTATATAGAGTTGGAAGATGGGAACGGAAGACATGTAAACCCCTCGGGGACGCACAATAAACCACATACATACATATTCCCCTCTTGTCTTGCCGTCTCCAGGTAACTTTCTTTGCCTCCAAACCTTTGGAAGCAAAGAAACATATCGATTTCAATCGCTGAAAATACCATTGTCTAAGCCGGGAACGAGAACGCGATCATTTATCGTTACCTGTCCATTGGATCACCCGTAGCGGATCTCCGAAGCGCAACGTTCCCCGTCATCGCCGTTGACGTCGTAATAACGATCATTCATTATATGCCTGCCACCCGTTTTGTCCGAGTGTATCCTCCGAGCACATTGAAACCACACGAACCGCCAGTCATTCCTGGCAATGAGCAGTCAACGAAAACGCGAGGGAGACCGTTTCTTATTTACCCATTTTTGTGACCGTTTACCTCTTCATTCTTCCCACCGATTTTTTTTCCTTCTATCGTTACCTGGTCTCAATTAAAGCGGCGGAAACCGTTGGAAGTGACCGCGCGTGGGTTTTACGAGGACCCCCGGACGCGTTGAAATTGATTTAAGGAAAAAGTTTCTCTCTCGGTTGCGCAACTTGACCATGCCAGGAAGATAGGTGCGTAGGTTGCCTCGGTATCGTGACCTCGATCCTGAAGGAGGTCAAACACTTGGTGCGCGACAGGGATTGGATTCTTTCGTTCAGGAGGTTACAGTTTATCGTTGGATATTGGGGTTTGATTATATAATCCAAATTTGGTGAGTCCTCGATGGAGGAGTATCCAATACTTTCACAAGACTAATTAGATTGTCATTAGATTATCAATTCTAATGCTGTACATTTTTTATTGAAAACAAAGTACGCGTGCATTGCTTTTAGAATTGAAGGTCATCGCCATCGTAAGGGACCACGATATCTGACTTGATTGCAATTGGCAGCAGACTCTACAGACTCGAAACCGTCAATGTAGGCCCTCGAAACGATCGATGTGAAGTATTTCCACGAGTGTCCAGAGCTGTCAGGTTCGTTTTAGTCACTCCACCTAGTCGGAGCGAATTCCATCGCTTCTGTGCTCCTCATTGTAAACACAAATAGAAAAGCCTGGGCCCGAGGCTCGCCATTGTGAGCAAGAATACGCTTTGTTGTTTTTTCATCGAGCCACGGAGGACCTCTGGGCCCACGGCTTTGGGACTATTCACGGGCAACCGAGTGGAAGTCCCATTCCTTGCATCGCGGAGTGCGTTTCTCCTTCGTCTTTCATCGTCGTAATCCGATTCCCCCGGGCCCTACGCTTTTAACTGCTTCCATGGTCAACCGTGGATTCCAGAGTGAAGTATTCCCTATAGCGTTGTGAAGTATACAACTGTGCGCACATAAGTAAGAAGAGAAACCTGACGATTGACTGGTAACGTCAAATAAAGGATTCTTGATATTTTCTTTTTCTGGGATCATCGAGTAACGCTTTATTCAACCTAATTATATTTTTACTTTTGACATTTACCTGGTTTTTTAATTTCTAGTGAATACTTCCCTTGTTCTGATTGTTTTCACTCATTTCTTATTGCTTATGATATTACATCTCACAACAGAATCCTTCGTAGTCCGAGAAATAATTGTACGATTGTACGATACAAAGAATTGAGACGTTTACACTCGCATTGGCAACTCCACGCTGGAGCTTACCGTTTAGGAATCATAATTTAATTATGATCGACCGTATAAAGCCAAGGATCAACTCCCAGTGACTCGCGTGCGTGTTAGGATCCCACGATTTCTACAAGAAGTTTCAATATATATCGGGCCGACGATGATAACGCCCTTTAGTTCCGTCGTAAATCATCTCGTATCTAAGTGGTTGAAGGAGGTGATCCTCGAGGAATGCCTGGTTCCGGGGCGAAGCATTAATGAATTTCCATAATGGCGCGATAACAGTGTACACAGTGGAGCATTAATACGCACTCGTGAGATCTTTACGGTCGTTTTACGCTTCTCGTAAACTTGGCTCGCGTACAATTTGTCCTTCCCGCATCGCCTGGGACTCCGAGTCGGTGGAACCCGCGGACTTCGCCACCGATTTCTGGGAACAGGCCACCTCCGGTCGTTGCTTATCGCCGATATGATCGGTGATACTTTTACTCCGTAATTCACCGTACGCCGGCCAGAACGGGCTTTATTTCCCTAGTTATAATTAACGCTCAAGGAAACATTGCGCGGTCGGCGTCGTTATCTGTCGCTTCAGCGTAAATTGTATCCACCTGGGGTTGTTATCTCCTCGGATAGGAGAAACGAACGTTGACCAATTACTTCATTAATTCGAAAAATTACGGCACGCGTTAACCCTTTGACGACTGGTTTACAGTGCTGACTCGTATGCTGGCGAACGAGGCAATGGAAATATGAATTGCATTATAATTTACGCGAGGTTCATTTCATTAAGACATACAGTCAGTCTCGTGTATGTATATTCGTACCCTCTATGTCTATTAAAGAAGTTTGTCTAAATTAAGTAATAGGTTCGATGTTTCCAAATAAAGCAGTATGAATATTTACATGGATAAACTATACACTTGCATATATTTGTAATGGAACATTCATGTTGAAACATCAAACCTATCATTTAATTTAGAAAAATTCCTTCAATAAACACAGAGGGTACGAATATTTATGGGACTGACTGTATATTTTTTGCCTGACACTGCAGAAATCGATCAATTCCACCAGTCACATAAAAATTGTAACATTGCCGACGATTATTTGTTGCCTGTTCTTTCTTATTAATTTTATATGCCATATCATAGAATTCGAATATTTCATCCAAATATTTCACACGTATTATTGTAAGAATGTTCAGTGTAAAGTTGTTGACGAAACTCTCGAAACTATTACAAAAACACGGGCAACGTACAACGCGACCACGCTTCTTGATATTCGCAAACATTCCATTAGAGAAATGTGACCGCGATTCTTGGAATTCTTCGCAATCATAACAAGCCAGCGATATTGTCGCACATGGCTAAATTCGACAACAATTTTCGAAATGACCCTTGATACTCGAACGGTTAACGGTCGTTGGGCTGTAACACTTCGCTTATTGACGTATTCGAAATGGAGCATGTATTATGGCACCGTTCGTTGAATATATTATGTTCTAGTTAATTATTGCTTTATGAATGTATTAGG